>NW_027509678.1:650000-652500 GCF_048541705.1 Temnothorax americanus | reverse complement strand
GACTGTGTGTGCGCGCGCGCGCGCTCGACTTGCGACACGAGGCGCGCGATCGAACGGAAGCGAGGCGCTCGGCGATTCCCGATCTCTCCGAGATCGCGGCGTCAGCTGGGCGCGTACCGGTGGTAACCTATGCCGCGCGCGCGCGCGCGCGCTGAAGGGCCGAGAGCCGTACAGATCTCTCGTGCCCGATGGTTTTTCAAAGACTTCCGCCCCGGCTCCTCGCCTCGCGCGAGAGACGCTCACGATTATCGCGTGACAATCATCTCTTTTTTTTGCATCTCGTTGTGCCGCCTAATAGCCCCCGTTAAAAGGGGCGGCGGTCCGCGCGTGCTCGGACGCGCGGCCAGGCTGATCGAAGGGCCCGAAAAAAACCCGAGACGCATACGGAAGTACACGTTTAAGCGTCACTTTGTGAACGCAAAGCAAAAACGATTACCCTGAACGGTGGATCACTTGGCTCGTGGGTCGATGAAGAACGCAGCTAATTGCGCGTCAACTTGTGAACTGCAGGACACATGAACATCGACATTTCGAACGCACATTGCGGTCCACGGATACAATTCCCGGACCACGCCTGGCTGAGGGTCGTTTCAATACCGACATACTGCTTGCGCCCTTGGCGCGTACGACGGCTACGGCGCTTAGCGATAAGCGCCCGAAGCTTCGACGCGCGTACGGACGTACGAGCGATCGTTGGACGTTCGCCACGAGTGTTGTGCGAGATCTCCTCTCTCTCTTTACGAGAGAGCGAGTTTGTCTCCACGCACTTGGGCGTCGTCCGAAATGATACGGGAGCGGATGTGACTGAGCGGTTAACGCGCGTGATGGTGTCGTCGCGCCGCCGCAGCCGTCGCTGCCGCCATCCGGAGACGCTCGTCTCTCGGAGCTGCTGTGGCTCTTTGCGCGGCGCCGATCGCCACGTCGCGCCGCGATCACACACGTAGCGGTGTATCGGGCGAGCCGACCGCGTGAACCGAGTCCACGAAAGTTGTGTAACAACTTAGAGGTTAGGACCGGCACGCGTCGTCGTGTACTCGTCGAACGACCGCGTGTGTTTGTGTATCGTATCGCAACACCGTCTATCCTGTCCCCCTGTCGTGTTGCGCACGACGACGACGAACCGTCGCGTCTCGTCGCGCGTGCGTATAATATGATATATTTTTGATTTCGACGACCTCAGAGCAGGCGAGATTACCCGCTGAATTTAAGCATATTATTAAGCGGAGGAAAAGAAACTAACTAGGATTTCCTTAGTAGCGGCGAGCGAACAGGAAAGAGCCCAGCACCGAATCCCGCGGTTCCGCCGCAGGGAAATGTGGTGTTTGGGAGGGTCCGCTTATCCCGAGGCGTCGCGCCGCGTTCAAGTCCATCTTGAATGGGGCCATTTACCCGCAGAGGGTGCCAGGCCCGTAGCGACCGGTGCGCGTCTCGGGAGGATCTCTCCTTAGAGTCGGGTTGCTTGAGAGTGCAGCTCTAAGCGGGTGGTAAACTCCATCTAAGGCTAAATACGACCACGAGACCGATAGCGAACAAGTACCGTGAGGGAAAGTTGAAAAGAACTTTGAAGAGAGAGTTCAAGAGTACGTGAAACCGTTCAGGGGTAAACCTAAGAAACCCAAAAGATCGAACGGGGAGATTCATCGTCAGCGACGCTGGCTTCGCGTCGGTGGGCGATGTCCCGCGCGGGTCCTCGCGGCTCGCGCGCGGGCACGCTGCCGTGCGTTCGACGTCCGGCGTTCGTCGTCGTGCACTTCTCCCCTAGTAGAACGTCGCGACCCGCTGGGTGTCGGTCTACGGCCCGGGTGCGGTGACTGACGCGTCGCCGGTAAAACGGCACGCGTCAAACCCCCGGTTGCCCGGCCGGCTGCCCGGCGGTACACGCAAGGTATCAGGCCGCACGTTTTCGAATGAAACGCGCTCGCGCGCGCCCGTTCACCTCGGTGTGCGAGCGCGTGTGTGTCGCGCTAATTGGTTGTGCGTCGAGGCCGTCGCAAGCGCGCGCCACGGTACACGGAGGCTAACGGACCTCGTGCCGTCACCGGTCCTGGCCCGCTGTTGGTCGTACGGTTAACCTTCGACAGGCCTGCGTAACGTTCCATCCACTCTAACCCCGGGCCTCTTCATCGGGGGTTCGGCGGCGGCGGGTGGGACCGATACCGGTCGGCGACGCTACTGCTTTGGGTACTCTTAGGACCCGTCTTGAAACACGGACCAAGGAGTCTAACATGTACGCGAGTCATTGGGACTTGAGCGAGATACCTAAAGGCGTAATGAAAGTGAAGGTCGGCCCTGGTTGTCGACCGAGGGAGGATGGGCCGCGTCGCGATGCGGCTCCGCACTCCCGGGGCGTCTCGTTCTCATCGCGAGAAGAGGCGCACCCAGAGCGTACACGTTGGGACCCGAAAGATGGTGAACTATGCCTGGTCAGGACGAAGTCAGGGGAAACCCTGATGGAGGTCCGTAGCGATTCTGACGTGCAAATCGATCGTCGGAACTGGGT